>NC_055967.1:3877500-3880000 GCF_018492685.1 Alosa sapidissima
ATCCTGAGTGGGAACAGCCAGTGGGCAGACAAACCTCATCAGAGAGTGAGTGCAGTCAGAGAGAGATCAGCCTGAGCACCAGCGGATGACATCTCCCAAATGACCCGTCCAGCCCCCACAGCGGAGTTATGAGATGGTGGGAGCCGTGGGCACACAGCCTTTAGGAGAGGCAGTTCCACATGGTCACTGATGATACTAGAGGGACAGGGGAGATCACTGGTGTTATGGTGCTATATGAATAAAACTGAATTGAATATATTGCATTGTTGTGGCTCTGCTGAACCAAGGCTGAACCTGAGGCTAAGCCACACTGCTGGTACCAGTGTCCGCTGCAATCTCTGGGATCTGGGGCCTAGTAAGTAACTAAGCGTCATGGACACACCGCAGATTGCGAACGCTGTCAGACCCAATTGAACTGCAATTTGGATTAACACCTGCTTTTACAAGGCGGAAGTATTTAGGCGCAGAATAGACGTGCGCTTTCAGGAGCAGTCTTTGTACATACCGCGGAATACATAATTAGGCGCTCTTTACTCTTCCCCTCCCATCTTTTTACGCTAAACTCCCACTTTCCCCTGGATCCTCCAATGCATATGCATGACATGACAAACGCAATCTGCCACTTTCAGCTCCCGCGACAGGCAGTTTGCGCTTTTACATCATTGCGGCCTGTTTGTACATACCTCAATGATTTGTTTCACAATGATTTTACACGCACATTGCGAAACAAATACGCCTGAATTGGGCGCAAAAGCGTTAGTACATCTGGCCCTAAGTATCTATCATTTACTAACTATCATTTTTTTTCTTACTACCACAGAGTAATGGTAATTCAATCAGGTTTTATTTACAATGATGCATTTACAATAGTGTCTTCATCTGAGATCCTCTCGTCTGATCATCACAACACACAAGACACGCCGAGCGAGACAGCACACTCACAATCTCCCCTGGCTGGGCCTTGAACTTGGCACTAGGGATGATCTCTCGGAGGTCAAAGGCCAGCTTCAGGGTCAGGTTCAGAGGTGAGGTGGGGTCAGATAAGAGAGCAGGAAGTCGGGTCACGACAGCGACACAAGCGAGACGGAGGGATAGGACAGCGGTCAGATTGACCCCCTCACCTTTGACCTGTGTGACCTCGGTCCTAGTGGGGGATTCTGATAGACTCTTTAATGGTGCGGAGAGGAAGATGGAGAGAACTATTGATCTGTTTGGTGAGGTGAATGAGAAGTCGCTCACTCATCAGTTTGAGAGGGTTTGCGTCTAGGATGGTTTGAGTGTGTGTGCGAGGTACAAGTATTTGCGTTGGTGTGTGAGCATACACACATGTGTGTTGTGTGTGTCTGTGTATGTGTGTGTGTGTGTGTGTGTGTGTGTGTGTGTTTGTGTGAGTATGCTTGCATCACGTGAGTGGGACGGTCCTGCCACTCTTAAGAGGTAATGGGATAGTCTTTAAACTCACAGAAATCCAATGAGGGACTAACCTTCCATAATACGCTGGTCAATACCAATTAGAGTACAAGATTGGAGCACTCTCTCTCACACACACACACACACGCGCCGTCTCTCTCCTTCTCACCTTCACACTCTCTCTCACACCCACCTAGGGTCAGTGGTGCTTGTGTTTGTGTGTGTTTTGTGTGTCTGTGTGCCTACACATTTGTAGGTCTGTGTAGATTGGTTTTTGTGTGTGTGTGTGTGTGTGTGTGCATGGAGGACATTGAAAAAAAAAAAACGGAAGTCAATATCACCACATATTATCCAAAAGAATTTGAAAATATTTTTCCAGCCACAGTTACCATCTTATTCCTTCACTCATCATTCTGTCTTCTCTTTCTCTCTCTCTCTCTCTCTCTCTCTCTCTCTCTCTCTCTCTCTCTCTCTCTCTCTCTCTCTTTCTCTCACTCATTCTCTCTCTGTGACTCTCACCCTCCTAAACAGGGGTATGCTCTCAATTGTAATAGTGGACCCTGGAGTGGTTGCCATGTCGACCAGCCAGCTAGCGCGTTGTCATGGCAACCGTTGTGTGAAGGACAGACCCACTGATTAAGTCTGGTGTGGCCTGGAGGGAAGAGGAGAGGAAGGAGGGAGAGAGAGAGATAGAGAGAGAGGGAGAGAGGGAGGGAGAGAGTGGAGTATAGCATATAATGAGAGAAATGTGGAGAGAAAGAGAAAGGGAAGAGAAAGAGAAAGAGAGATAGGGGAAGAGATGAGCATGAGAGAGAGAGAGAGTGGAGGATGTGGGGTAACTGTGTCCCAGCTTGTGGTTATCAGGCTATCAGTATAAGCTAGTTTATCTAAACATCTGAGATGCACAGATGCTCTAATGCTTTCCTAATGAATAAAATACCTCCACCCCTTCTCCTCCTCCTCCTCCACTTCGTCCTCCTTATCGCTTTGGCTGCACATTTGTACACCTCCCTGCTCTTTTATTTGTTCCACTATCCCCGGCTTCTCATTCTTTCATTCCATTTTCTCCCAGCAGCACTTGCTCCCTTCC
>NC_055967.1:3887500-3897500 GCF_018492685.1 Alosa sapidissima
CGCTTGTTATATAGGTCATGTTCTAAAACAGTCCCCCGGGCGCTTGTGCCTGTTGTTACTGCCCGTGACGTGTGGAGGTCGGTAACCACCCCGATGTCTGCGCCACCGCTGTCAAGTTGCATCTCCACCACAGTCCAGTGAGTGTCCTTAAGCTGTGCACCGCATAAATAAGCCCCAATTACAAGCCTTCCATGAAGACTCGGACATCGCATTAACTTCATGCAAATCGTTGAACCATAGCTAGTGTCTCCTCTTTGGACTCACCTGGAGTCGAAACTAAGTTTTTTCTTTTTAAGAATAAATTATTGATATTCAGCAGAGGTCTATATCCAAGGAGGTTGAAGGCGTTTTCTGTTATTAAAAAATCACTGTTATACACTGTAGCCTAATAACCTTAAAATAAGATCTCAGTGCAATAACGGTTTAATACAGCTTTTAAATTGAAGAAGGAAAGGGTTGACCAAATCTACACATGTCAAAATGATAATAATCAGACTTTATGAACACTAGCACCAGATAAGCGGAGACACCTGCAGACGCTGATCTTTCGCCTTATGCAGATCGTGACCGAAGCTGGCTGCGGCATGAATAAAGTTTTCAGGTAAATAAGAGGTGTGATGTGAATGATTGCTACAATGTATTGATTAGCTTTCTCGACATTATCGAAATTCAATGTCGATGTGCAACATAATATGCCGAATTAGGTTGACTGAGAAATACTTAATTGTTGCGAAGAGACATAAAAAAAAAAACAGCTTCATGCACCTATGGACGGAAACACACTTGACGCCAAAAAATAACTAACAAATAATTAGTCAAAGACTACCTATTCACTACCTACATATGATATAGGCAATTTGTATATTGAGTAATTCAAACAGTCATGATATTGTCTAATTAATTATGTTAATGAAGGCATACTACTACTACTACTACTACTACTACTACTACTACTACTACTAATAATAATAATAATAATAATAATAATAATAATAATAATGATAATAACAACCACAATATTATTATTATTATTATATTATTATTAATAATAATAATAATAATATGATGATGATGATGATCATGATGATGATAGTGATAATAATGACGACAACAACAATAATGATAACAACAACACTACTAATAATTCTACTGATGATGATGATGATAAATAATAATGTTGCCTCAGTTGTTTCAGAAAAGAGCAATATGTCGGGCATTTTGTTTGCACCTGCTTTGTGGACTGATCTAAAGACATTGGGATTCAAACGCTACATCTCGCCACCTAAAACCCTAGCGTGTTACACCTCTGCGTCCCTTGTATATGGGGCCTGCTGTGTGCTGGAGACGCCGTTGTTCCCTGCAGCCTCACAGGAAGTCTCCCCCGGCTGCTCGGTTTTCTGCACCTCCTTGTTCACTCACCGGGGACATAGGTAGCTTTGCCCGGCCTCTCAGGCGAGACAAGCAGACCTCCTCCATATCAGCATGGCCCCTGGCTCGGTCTGGCTGCTGTCCCCAAGGACCCGCGGCCACACCTCCACAGAACTCTGACAATCAGCACCTACTTGCTTCAATCACCACAAGACACACTCCAGTTTCTGAATGTTTATTTTATAGGCCTACTTCTTTTGAGAAATGCAAAAACTTCATATAGTGCCATGATCATTCTAAGAATAAGTAGGCTATTGTTATGACATCGAACAGATTAATAAATGAATAGGCCTACCCAAGATGTTAGTTGATAGTGGGATAGGCAAAAGAGAAGACGATAAGGTGTTGAAAGAAAATAATAAGGATGAAGGGACTTTTATGCAGTGTATTTATTTTGGAGGATCGTCACCTGCCATATCCTCTACTTGGGTAGGATATGCGTTTTTCGCTGTAGGTTATGTAGAGTAGACTACTTTGCAAGAAACGCCATATTATCCCAATGAACACAGCAGCTAGGTAGTGAATGTTTCCGCGCGTCCGGTTGTCCATCAGGCATCACGGACGTCAGAGGGCGCTGGCTGAGCGTTTGACCTCGCCGGTGTGGCTCATGCGCCATGGCTCCACCGGTTCTTTCTCTTGGCGTTTTCTCCGCATCTAAAGGGAACCCCGTCGGTTCAGAATTTATGAGAAACCTAAAAATCACGACCCTCCCCGCCCCAAATATGACCTGTCGGCAGTAACTCAGACCACGAAAGTGTTGTCACAGAAACGCATAATTAATCTTTTTTTTTTCTCATATGGTCACGTCCAGAAATCTCAGGAGAATTTCTGACTGATGGCAAGCTATAGGCCTATTTCACATTCTGAAAAGAAAATTCTGTGAGAAGCGAATATCAGCTATTAGATACTATTTCAGTTTCTAATTCTAGCCTACTCAACCTACATTGTCTTAATCATTCAGAGGGCCGAAAAGTGGCAATGTATTTACATAGAATTAATCATATTTACAAAATAATAATCACTCAACATGTTTTTTTTGTTGAATAGACTGTTTACATTGCCACACTGAAAAGTTTTAGAATACAGAATTAATAGACCAATAGATGTTTAGAGGATGCTTTCATAGACAAATATTATCACCTTATATAGGGTATAGAATATGGCAGGTTGCATGGATTTAGACAGACAGACAAACAAACAAAGAAATAGACAGTCGGTCAGCCAGATAGATAGACAGACAGACAGACAGAGGGCTGTGCACGCACGCAGTCTGCGAAACGTACGTCAAACAAAACAGTTCTACAACGTTCTTAAATATGATGTTACGATGGGAGGCTAAATAATCTAAATGAAGAGGCACAACTGACTGAACTGTTTGGTATTTTGACATGATGCGCAATCAGTTCATTCTTGGATTTTAACACGAAAGCTTTAAACCTGCCTAAAATAAAATAATATTTTATAATCCAAAATATTTCAAATAGCCTTCTGTGGTTACACACTCTAGGCCACTGAGTTTTGGCAATTCATATTTATACTTTTATGTAGGGGCCTATACTATGTCCATGATATTTTGTCCGGCGTGACGTTTGTAGCAGTAATCAGTTTGCCTTGATGTCAATAAACTAGTTAATTTCATCAATGCGGATTAGGAACCTTGCCGTGCCTTTTTAAGCAAAAGTGTACGCGAGAAGTGTGTGACAGATTGTCCATTTCTTTTCAACTGCCCACAATAGAATTTCCATGACAAAAACAGGCAAGAGAGAGGGAGAGAGAGAGAGGGGGGCATGCAGCAAGGAGTCACCGTTTTAAGAAAATGACCATGTTTAATGGACAGCAGAGAGAGAGTGAGAGAGAGAGAGAGAGAGAGAGAGAGAGAGCTCCGTGAAAGCTCCCGCTGTGAGCTCAAGCGATCCATACTACATGTGTTCTTTATTGATGATCTATACATGTGCTTCTATTGATGATCAATGGCATACTCCATGCACAACTAGAGTCTCGGACATGTCCATTTAAACATCTGGGTGGACAATACATCTAACTTTCTTACTTTTATGGCATTGTTGGCTAGTGGTTTTGGTTTTCTTTATCATCTTCCAAAGGCTGCACAAAAGAACAACATTTGTATGAATTATTAACAAAAAGGAAAACATTGCGTGCTTTTACAAAGTATCATAAGTGAAAGGTAATGCATAGACTAATATAAAACATTTGCCTCCTGGATATGTATTTGACCTCAAAACTGTAGTCTGATTTACATACAGTCTAATTAATTTTGGCCTGAACGTTAAGTTGACAAGGATGAACACTCTGGTGTCTATGGCTTAGTTGGATTAAGAATTCCCTGTTTGCCATCTCTTAAAGAGATACTATTCGTCATATTAAATACATTTGGTAGCTTAGGGTTATCTACTTTACCAGGTGCTTTATTAGCAACAACGTTGCCTTTTATATTCTGCATTTTAAATGAAAACTTGTTGGTTGAAATGGGGAGCTTTCTGCGCACAGTCTTAGGTTACGTTGTTTCTTGTCAAAAGATTTTTTTCCAAGTTGGCCCCTATCTTCCCCGCCACAAGACACAGATCACCTTCTCACAAAAACACATTCCTGGGAGAAATTGCCAACTAGGCTTCCTTTTTTCAGAAACATGACCTAACCCACGAGAATGTTCATGATTATCAAGACTTCGCCATTTACAATAATATTTCTGTTATCGGGTCTATGTAGAGGCAAATAGCATTTACAACATATTTCACCAGCCTAGGTATCACGTCTAGAACAACCCTTTTATTATAGATCCATTTCATATGAATTTTATCATAAGCGGTTTCATTTTTAAATCAAATCATTAGAGTGGTGAACATTACCAATGAGCTGTGAGATTGAAAAGGGAAATGTTTTGTTTTAATATGCATTAACCAGGCGATAACTCGTATTGTTTTGCATCTAAAGCATTAGACAAAAGAAAAAAACAAGGTAGGCTAAACTGAAATATATTTTGCCATATCTAATTTAGGTGCAGTGCAAGAGATCCCTGCGCTCTAATTTCAGTTATGCGCCAAACACGCACGGTATCACACACGTGCGCCTCACTTCAGCACCATATCATTGCATTGCGCTACACTCACTCCACTTGTTTACGTCATAGTTATGGAAGAATACGCACTCAGGCTAGTTCCTTTTAGCTAGCCAATCTTTCTACAATAATATCACTTATTGCTGTTTTCCACCTCGATAGGGTTGCCAGGATCCATCCTAATAATTAGGAGGTAGAAGGTTCAACTTTTAAGTCCCCAGGTAGTGACTTTCTATGGTTTTCATTTGGCGTGGATCTGCCACTTTGGGACCCAACTAGCGTCTGGGATTCATCTAATATTTTAACAACTGTCCGAATGACGTAGACTATATTCACTGTTAAAATTTCACTCCGACCAGCGTTGTGGTTTGCAACAGAGCCTTCCGAGTGTCTGAGTTTTAAAAACAAACACCGCTTTCAACTTTGCCTCGTATTTAGGTTCTCGGTACGGATTCACCCGTTCATAATCAAAATTCATAATAATTCCATCACTTTTCCCCTCCTCTATCGTGCCCTCCCTCTTTCTCTCCCTCCCCCTCTTTCTGTCGCCCAATCTTATTGATCCAGGAGGTAGCTAATTAGCCCTTCCCGTCGTGCCTGTGTAATGAGGCACATGCGCAGTGCATTAATCCCAGCCATTTTTTGCAGGAAACTAATTAGCAGGAATAAAGACCCAAAGAGTTTTTTTCCTCTCCCGTCGTCAGAAACCGCTCTCACCTCCTCCCTCACACAAACACTAGGCGCGTCGCCTGCTTTAACAACCAAATCCCCCTAAATAAGGCTTTAAACGGAATATACCTCGTTACAACAATGATCTTCACCGTATCGTCGAGCACGCTAACTGACCAAACGGAACTACCTTGATGGGATATGTAAGCGAAACATTTGTTTACTGGACTATAAAGCAAGGCTTTCAAAGCGGACGCCAAAAATGTAAGTTCCTACGACGCTACACTCTGCGCTTGTATGTTTTGCTTGAAAGGCTTCACCCTGTTTACACTACTCGTAGTTTCAGTTGTAGACAGATAATACGCGCCCGTAAGTTGTTTTGAACAAGTAACGTTAGTTGTGTTTCCTCGTTGTTAGATTCGTACCTGTGTTTACGTCTGGTCGATCGACATCGGTTGGTGCTTGACAGGTAAAAATAACATCAAAAAGACAATATGTTCCCTCCAGGCATAGATAGGTTGCCAATTATTGTTGTTACAAAACAGTAGTCTTTTATGTTTATAACTGAAGAAGCACATTGGATCCTTGTAGGCTACTGACGCAAGGGTTTTGAATCGCCCGAATGCAGCGGATACTGCTCCGGAGCGTGGCCGAGAAATGCATATATTTTGCCGATAGACAGTCCGCAGACGTCCGGTGTTTAGTGAAGGGCTGTGAGCACATTGCCGCAAGACTCCAACTTTCATTTTGTGCCTTCACTTGGAGAGTTGCTGTCTCGGTCAAGACGGGTATTTTGTCCGAGCTGTAGGCTACAACTGACCACACTTCTCTTTTCACCCAGTAGCCCTCGTTGCAACTGCTATTAATTCTTCAGATATTTTGCATCCTTGACTCTCTTCGGGATTTCTGGTCCTTAGCCGCGAATATTCTCTTGTTTCTTTTTCCTTTTCTTAGTTGGTCTGACATGTTGCTCATTCCGTGCTGAACCATTACATACAAATATTCTGCGCGTGTGTTTGCGTATGGTGTGTGTTTGCCAGTCTATCTAAACCTGATGATGAGCCGTCCACAGTTGGTCCTTAAGACGCAAAGATGATGTAAATATCCTTAGTGGATAGTTACAGATGGATTTGGATGTCTGTTTCATCCAAAAACGCCATAGAGGATGCATTGTAACTAGAATCTTACAGTCTAGCCTATCTTATTTTAAGTAAATATTAGGCTACCTTTTGACATTAATAGGCTATGTTTTATTTTTGAAAAGTATCTATAGGCTATTCTACATTGAAATAGCAGGGTAGACTACGGCAGTCTCAAGATCTTCGGACAGTGCCGTTGACCACGAAGTATCTGAGAAGTGTCCATAAGCTCTCAGCAAGCAGTCCAGATCTCGGTGGCGAAAGCACAGACGGCGAATCCAGAGGCGAAGCAAGGCCGCGACAAGAACGATTTTTAGGAGAAAGAGATAGAGGATTGAGCAGAGGGCCACATCATGAAGGCATTAGCTACAGGCGAGTGACCGAGAATACGAGGTCAAAGAGCCATGGAGGCAGAGCAGAGGTCAACCAGGATTTGAGGAAGAGGGAGAGAGAGAGCTGGTGATGTTTGGGGGTTGGGGACTGCCGGTCACCTAAACAAAGCAGTGGAGGTCACCTAGTGATCAAATGGGTCCCTTCTTTTTTGTCTTTGCATTCACCAAGACTCTTGCAATTTCTCTGTAACTATGTATAGACTAAACATTTACGTTATACTTAGGTATAATTCTCACTTGAAATATAGACACATAACTGCTGTATCTGGTGTGCAATTGAAAGTTATGACAGTTCATGAGAAGATATGTATTGTTGTAGGACTACACATTTCAGAGAATTGTCATGCATTAAATGTCCTAATTGAATACACTACTTTTCATTCTTTCTAAACACCGCATTAGAAAAGTAGAGATTAAGTTTATTGAATGCATTAACTACTTTCTCTCGCACGCTTTTGTGTGTGTGTGTGTGTGTGTGTGTGTTCATAACTACATGTTGTGTGATGTGTGTTGGTATGCAAAGAGATTGATACATTTATGCCAGAAGAATCTCCAGTTTGTGTCACACATTGTCTGCATGTTGTCCTAGCAGTCTTGAGTGTTAACACATTCTCGCCCGCTCAGTCAAGTGTAGCCCATACAGCTTAGAAATGGGGACCAATATATCATTGTTTTGAATGGTGTTTGTGTGAGAGACGGAGAAGTGTGTGTACGTGTGGGAAAGAGAGAAGTGTGTGTGTGTGTGCGTGTGCGTGTTTAGGGCTAAAATGGCTGCCTGCGTATGTGACTGTTGTTGCAAGCGGGATATGCTTTGGCCTTTGTCAGTGATTTTCTGCTAGAGCTTAACACTAATAAAAGCCTTTTTAAGGACCATATGGTCATCAGAATGCTCCTGCATGAGATTTGTGGAAAAATAAAAAACACATTTTACTTAGAATGACAGAAATGCAGACGTAACTGTTCTATGCTATATATTATTTCAATAATAATGTTACTACTAATATTATATATATATATATAAATATATATATATATAATATCTACATCTAATGTTTATGTGTGTATGGTCTTGAAAACAATTCTTTATTTCAGTATTTAAAAATGTGATTAATGTGAATTTATTTTTTTCTGTGATGGCAATTAAAATAGCAATTATTTTTATTTTTTTATATGCAGTGTGTGTGTGTGTGTATGCATGCGTTGTGGGATGCAAGAGTATTAATATTTTATGTATGTATTGTCCCTGTGTTCATTCGTCCAGGTTTGGTCATGTTGATATAAAATTGACAACATAATTTTCTAATATTAGTTATGTGTGTGTGTGTGTGAAAGAGAGGGAGAGTGAGGGAGTAGCACCTTGTGTTGAGAGGTATAAAATCTAAGTTGTGGTTCTTTGTGTGGAAAGGGTTGCTTCTTTGTTGCCTGTGTGTGTGTGTGTGTGTGTGTGTGTGTGTGTATATATATATATATATATATGTATATATATGTGTATGTGTGTGTGTGTGTGTGTGTGTGTTTGTGATTGAGGGTGTGAGAATGTTGTGTATGTGTGTGTAAGGGTCCAATATTTTGCCTACAGATGCCTGGTCCACTTCACTGACACCCCTCCCTCTCTCTGCTTATCATCACAATGGTCAGTTCAGCAGACGTGCAACACACAGGCACACACACACTCACACACACACACATACACTGATCAGTCATCCGAGAGCTCCTTGCACTGCACACACACACTAATCTCTTGAACAATGGCTGCAGCTCTGGCTTGTGACTTTGGTGCAAGCCATTTTCTTTCCCTCCTTGATCATCTTTTTTGTCTCCCCTGCACCCCCTGCTCATTCACAGGGCTTCTGTTCTGTTCTGGAGGAGATCAGTAGCAGCGCTGCTTGAATGGCGCCACCATTTTTCAAACTGACCAAAAGAGTCAATTGACTTTAAATGTTTAATGTTTAAATATTTTGAATGTAACATGAGACATTAGGCCAATCATACTCTTAAGAATAACAGCAACAATATAATACTAATAACAATAACAACAATATACATTTTATTATTATTATTATTATTAGTAGTAGTAGTAGTAGTAGTATTGATCTAATTTGAATAATAAATTATTAATAATAGTATTTAATAACAATACTAATATGATTAATAATATTAATAATAATTTGCATTTAAAAAGCATCTGACTCTATGAAATTGTATGTCATGTATATGTGTTGGATATTGTATAATGTCAGTATATAACATGCTAAGGATGAGGAATGTTTACATAATTAAGGTTTATATAATTTAGGGTTACATAATATACAGATTTTTTAGAATATATAGAAGATGTTGTAGAAGATAGTGTAGAAGATATGTATATGCATGTTTGGTACTTCCTCATTTATTTGTAAACATGCATTGATGCTTCTGCAATGTGAAGGAATCTGTGCAAAATTGCGGAAAGCTGCCGTCTGTGCTGCACAGGGAAGTAGAGGTTAGTGTTTCAGAAGAGCCCAGCAGAAGGAAGTCGTTTTATGAAGCAACCTGCTGAAATTAAACAGAGCGCCGAGTTGGAATAAATTACTCCTGAGTTCTGTCAGAGAGAAAATATAACCCACTGTCAGAGAGACTC
The DNA here is from genome assembly GCF_018492685.1 of Alosa sapidissima. Classification (NCBI taxonomy): domain Eukaryota; kingdom Metazoa; phylum Chordata; class Actinopteri; order Clupeiformes; family Clupeidae; genus Alosa; species Alosa sapidissima. Next base: position 3,896,825 of record NC_055967.1, read on the forward strand.
CTCAGCAAATATTTAACAGCCCAGCCTGGATGGAGTGGGGGGCGGAGGGGGCGGTGTGCGGAGGCAATGGAGGTGGCAGAGGAGGACTGGACACAGAGAGGGAATTTTGTTATGTGTTTGTATAAATCTATATATCTGAGAGAGAGAGATTAGCAAACTAAATCAGGTAGAGCCAAACATGAGCGGACAAGCCAAGTCTCAGAGGCCATTTTAGGCGTCATTTCTGTGTGTGTGTGTGTGTGTGTGAGGGAGAGGGAGCGAGCAAGTCAGAGAGGGAGATTGTGCTTCAGCTCAGCCTCTCTGTAACAATAGCCCCGAGGGCCCCAGACCCAAGGGGGGTTGCCTCCACTCTTAACCCCTTCAGGGCTGGTCCAGGGCGGACAGAGCGAGAGTGTAGTCCCCCTGGCAGCTGGACCTCCAGAGAACTGCTGTATAAACAAATATTTAATTACAGCACACAGTGTGTTCAGCAGAAAAAGCGGCTGCAAGCCTGGTTATGCAGTTCCTTAAAGGCGTGTTACACACTACATGCTCGCAAAGTCTATTAATGTGGTTTTATACATACAGCGAAGATGAGATATATTTTGTGTGTGTGTGTGCGTGTTGGTGTGTTCGATCATAAATGCATATAGACTTTATTTCATTGTAGTTATATGAAATCACAGAATAGGGAAGT